>NW_023501017.1:6520000-6526449 GCF_013390195.1 Colletotrichum siamense | reverse complement strand
TTCCCCTTGTCCGTACCAGTTCTAAGTTGGTTGTTAACCGTACGCCGGACGGCCGAAGCCTGCTAAGGGCGTCAGAACCCAGATGCTGGAAGCCTCCGGCCGGAAACCCGGCTAGTGGCGACCTGCTCCCGAGCCGTCCGCCCAAAGCCCAACGTACCCAACCCTTAGAGCCAATCCTTATCCCGAAGTTACGGATCTGTTTTGCCGACTTCCCTTATCTACATTGTTCTATCAACCAGAGGCTGTTCACCTTGGAGACCTGCTGCGGTTATGAGTACGACCTGGCGTGAGAATTATTCCTTCCCGCGGATTTTCAAGGGACGTCGAGAGCGCACCGGACCCAACAGAAGTGCTGGGCTCTTCCGGCCGTTAAACCCTAGCTCCGGACAAACCGATTTCAGGGTGATAGACCGTTAAGAAGAAAAGAGAACTCTGCCCGGGGCCCCCGCCGTCGTCTCCGCGTTCAGTTGCGTTGCCGCGCAAAACCCACATCCAGGTGCCGGAATATTGACCGGCTTCCCTTTCGCCATACGGGGCACAAGTGCCCCTTTGAAACGGAACTTCCCTATGGCTTAGGATCGACTAACCCATGTCCAACCGCTGTTCACATGGAACCTTTCCCCACTTCGGTCCTTCAAGTTCTCATTGAAGTATTTGCTACTACCACCAAGATCTGCACTAGAGGCCGTTCTACCCGGGCTCACGCCCTAGGCTTCGTCACGACCTCCACGTCCGCCTACTCCTCAGCGCATCGTTTCTACACTGAGGGCGAGGTATGGGTGAGACGCTTGAGCGCCATCCATTTTCAGGGCTAGTACATTCGGCAGGTGAGTTGTTACACAGTCCTTAGCGGATTCCGACTTCCATGGCCACCGTCCTGCTGTCAAGATGTACTAACACCTTTTGTGGTGTCTGATGAGCGTCTACTCTGGCACCTTAACCTCGCGTTCGGTTCATCCCGCATCGCCAGTTCTGCTTACCAAAAATGGCCCACTAGTGTTGATACATTCGAATGCCCACGTTCAATTAAGCAACAAGGGCTTCTTACATATTTAAAGTTTGAGAATGGATGAAGGCAATATAGCGCCCCCGAGTCCCTAATCATTCGCTTTACCTCATAAAACTGAGTTCAACACTGCTATCCTGAGGGAAACTTCGGCGGAAACCAGCTACTAGAAGGTTCGATTAGTCTTTCGCCCCCATGCGCATATTTGACGATCGATTTGCACGTCAGAACCGCTGCGAGCCTCCACCAGAGTTTCCTCTGGCTTCACCCTATACACGCATAGTTCACCTTCTTTCGGGTCCAACCCTATATGCTCTTACTCAAATCCATCCGAGAACATCAGGATCGGTCGATGATGCGCCGAAGCTCTCACCTGCGTTCACTTTCATTACGCGTAGGGGTTTGACACCCGAACACTCGCACATAAGGTTGACTCCTTGGTCCGTGTTTCAAGACGGGTCGCTGATGACCATTATGCCAGCATCCTTGCGGAGCGCGTACCTCAGCCCGCCGAAGGGTATTATGCAACAGGCTATAACACTCCCCGAAGAGAGCTACGTTCCTGAAGCTTTTGTCCCCGACAGCGAGCTGATGCTGGCCTGAGCCGGCGAAGTGCCCCAGCCGCGAGAGCTGGGTGATTCACCGGACGCAAGTCTGGTCACAAGCGCTTCCCTTTTAACAATTTCACGTGCTGTTTAACCCTCTTTTCAAAGTGCTTTTCATCTTTCGATCACTCTACTTGTGCGCTATCGGTCTCTGGCCGGTATTTAGCTTTAGAAGAAATATACCTCCCATTTTGAGCAGCATTCCCAAACTACTCGACTCGTCGAAGGAGCTTTACAAAGGCTTGGTGTCCAACTGTACGGGGCTCTCACCCTCTCTGGCGTCCCGTTCTAGGGAACTTGGAAGGCACCGCACCAAAAGCATCCTCTGCAAATTACAACTCGGGCCCAGGGCCAGATTTCAAATTTGAGCTGTTGCCGCTTCACTCGCCGTTACTGAGGCAATCCCTGTTGGTTTCTTTTCCTCCGCTTATTGATATGCTTAAGTTCAGCGGGTATTCCTACCTGATCCGAGGTCAACCTTTGGAAAATTGGGGGTTTTACGGCAAGAGTCCCTCCGGATCCCAGTGCGAGACGTAAAGTTACTACGCAAAGGAGGCTCCGAGAGGGTCCGCCACTACCTTTGAGGGCCTACATCAGCTGTAGGGCCCCAACACCAAGCAGAGCTTGAGGGTTGAAATGACGCTCGAACAGGCATGCCCGCCAGAATGCTGGCGGGCGCAATGTGCGTTCAAAGATTCGATGATTCACTGAATTCTGCAATTCACATTACTTATCGCATTTCGCTGCGTTCTTCATCGATGCCAGAACCAAGAGATCCGTTGTTAAAAGTTTTGATTATTTGCTTGTACCACTCAGAGGAAACGTCGTTAAATCAGAGTTTGGTTATCCTCCGGCGGGCGCCGACCCGCCCGGAGGCGGGAGGCCGGGAGGGTCGCGGAGACCCTACCCGCCGAAGCAACAGTTATAGGTATGTTCACAAAGGGTTGTAGAGCGTAAACTCAGTAATGATCCCTCCGCTGGTTCACCAACGGAGACCTTGTTACGACTTTTACTTCCTCTAAATGACCGAGTTTGGATAACTTTCCGACCAGGGGGAAGAGTTGCCTCCTCCCTTAGATCAGTCCGAAAGCCTCACTGAGCCATTCAATCGGTAGTAGCGACGGGCGGTGTGTACAAAGGGCAGGGACGTAATCAACGCAAGCTGATGACTTGCGCTTACTAGGGATTCCTCGTTGAAGAGCAATAATTGCAATGCTCTATCCCCAGCACGACAGAGTTTAACAAGATTACCCGGACTTTTAAGTCAAGGAAGTACTCGCTGGCTCTGTCAGTGTAACGCGCGTGCGGCCCAGAACATCTAAGGGCATCACAGACCTGTTATTGCCTCAAACTTCCATCGGCTTGAGCCGATAGTCCCTCTAAGAAGCCAGCGTACTGCCAAAGCAATACGGGCTAGTTAGCAGGTTAAGGTCTCGTTCGTTATCGCAATTAAGCAGACAAATCACTCCACCAACTAAGAACGGCCATGCACCACCACCCACAAAATCAAGAAAGAGCTCTCAATCTGTCAATCCTCATTGTGTCTGGACCTGGTGAGTTTCCCCGTGTTGAGTCAAATTAAGCCGCAGGCTCCCTTTCAGGGTAGCTTGCCGCCGGCTGGGGGGCCGGCGTTAAGTTTTCGATTCCCGGCTATCTCTAGCGGGTACGGACTCTATCTTAGGCGGGGCTGCGACAGCCCGACCCATCCCCGTCGAGTCTCTGGACCTTCTCCCCGGGTTAGGGGGAGCTTGGCTGCGAGTGGCCTCTTAGGCGGACACGTTCTTACCATACCGACGGTAGTTACTCCGCCGCCACAGGGTAGCTCTCTCGAGCCCTGCTTGGTAGTGTCGCCCTTGGAGGGTTTCCCGCAATTTGAGGATGTCGCCACCGGAGAGGTGACTAGCGATTGTGTGCAGCACCACCAGACCCTTGACGGGCTCGCTGTGTAGGGCAGAGCGAAACGGCTTCTGTTTACCCCTGGTGGTGCCCTTCCGTCAATTTCTTTAAGTTTCAGCCTTGCGACCATACTCCCCCTGGAGCCCAAGCACTTTGATTTCTCGTAAGGTGCCGAACGAGTCAAAAAATAACATCGTCCGATCCCTAGTCGGCATAGTTTATGGTTAAGACTACGACGGTATCTGATCGTCTTCGATCCCCTAACTTTCGTTCCTGATAAATGAAAACATCCTTGGCAAATGCTTTCGCAGTAGTTAGTCTTCAATAAATCCAAGAATTTCACCTCTGACAATTGAATACTGATGCCCCCGACTGTCCCTATTAATCATTACGGCGGTCCTAGAAACCAACAAAATAGAACCACACGTCCTATTCTATTATTCCATGCTAATGTATTCGAGCATAGGCCTGCCTGGAGCACTCTAATTTTTTCAAAGTAAAAGTCCTGTTTTCCCACACACCCAGTGAAGGGCATGAGGTTCCACAGGGGGAAAGGCCCGGCCGGACCAGTGCACGCGGTGAGGCGGACCGGCCAGCCAGGCCCAAGGTTCTACTACGAGCTTTTTAACCACAACAACTTTAATATACGCTATTGGAGCTGGAATTACCGCGGCTGCTGGCACCAGACTTGCCCTCCAATTGTTCCTCGTTAAGGGATTTAAATTGTACTCATTCCAATTACAAGACCCAAAAGAGCCCTGTATCAGTATTTATCGTCACTACCTCCCCGTGTCGGGATTGGGTAATTTGCGCGCCTGCTGCCTTCCTTGGATGTAGTAGCCGTTTCTCAGGCTCCTTCTCCGGGGTCGAGCCCTAACCCTCCGTTACCCGTTGTAACCATGCTAGAACACTACTCTAGCATCGAAAGTTGATAGGGAAGAAATTTGAATGAACCATCGCCGGCGCAAGGCCATGCGATTCGAGAAGTTATTATGAATCACCAGTGAGCCCCGAAGGGCATTGGTTTTTAATCTAATAAATACATCCCTTCGTAAGTCGGGATTTTTAGCATGTATTAGCTCTAGAATTACCACGGTTATCCAAGTAGTAAGGTACTATCAAATAAACGATAACTTATATAATGAGCCATTCGCAGTTTCGCTGTATAATTGCTTATACTTAGACATGCATGGCTTAATCTTTGAGACAAGCATATGACTACTGGCAGAATCAACCAGGTAACTATCGTAACACCGCAAGAGCGGCCATCGGCGCTGCGAACAGCTGCCGAAGAGTAGTCACTACTGATCTAGCCTGCTGGGGCGGTCCGTCGGCTAGGCCTACGGCGCCCCAGAGGCGTCCAGTTTCCCACCCCAAGTTCCCCAGAGCTGCCTTTCACCGCGCTGTGCCCCCCGGAGGGGGTTGCGTGGATCGGGAGCCCCAAGAGGAGCAACTGCCCCGCGGCGTCTGCTATTCAGCGTCCTCCGCGGGCGTTTCGCCCCAGGTTCTTAGTGTAAGGTTAGCCATCGGCCATCCGTCCACAGAACCCATTCTGCGACGCTAGAGGGCACGAGGCCCGGTAGCATCTCTTCCGCCGAATCGGGCCGCACGCCTGGGCGACGGCACCGTAGTCAGCAGGGGACTCAGGCATGCCGAATCTCCATACGAGGCTAGGCCTCAAGCTGAGAGAGACGACACTGATCTGAATCCGTGAAGATATGGAACGTTTTTAGCTGCAGTTGCCGGCAGCTTGCCCCGAGGGGGCAGAGATTGGGCCCGTGCGCCGTTTTACTGGCACCCGCTCCCTTCTCATAGGCCCACCGACGCTTTTTTGGCCCCAACTCCGCTGATTGCCGTTCCACCCAGGATTTTCAGCCCGAACAAATCGAATTTGTATGGGAAAACAAAAAAATGTACTCACGACCAATTTTGGTCGGGGAAGGGCCGCACGCATCTCAATCGACTGCCCGAGGCCACCAGAGGCGCCCGCAGGCGTGGCTAAGCCGGGCGAGGCCCGTGGCGGCCGTCAGTCGGGGTGCAAGTTGGGCGGCTGTTCGGGGGTACTTATTTTTCTCGGCCGCTGATTGGTCGGATCTTTCGGGGGTACTTATTTTGCACCTCTTCGGGGGTACTTATTTTTTTCCCGACCTGTGATTGGTCGGATCTTTCGGGGGTACTTATTTTGCGCCTCTTCGGGGGTACTTGCGCGGACTTGGCCGCGGGTGGCTGCCGCCTAACTTCGACGCCCTATAACTTGCCCGCTATAAGCGCTGTAGCTATGGGGCTTAGTGCGCTGCGGCCCTGCTGGCGCCCTCTACAGCTGTAGGGTAGCACCTATGCCCTTTAGGCCTGCCCTGCACCCGTCTATCGCCGGTATTTTGAACTTCAAACCTGGATTCCTCGCCTGCTATACGTGCTATAGCTATAGGGCCTGCACTACTAAAACCGCTGTAAACGGCTCTATAAGGAGCCTATAAGCCCTTATACCTGCTGGCCCTAGGCTTGGGTTTGGTTTTTCCCGCTAGCGCTAGCGGTTTGGGGGTACTTTGGGCTCGACCCTTCGGGGGTACTTATTTTTCTCGGCCGCTGATTGGTCGGATCTTTCGGGGGTACTTTGGGCTCGACCCTTCGGGGGTACCAGAAAGTCGCCTTTGGACTTGGTGGTGGGAGGTGCCACCTCGGCTTCAAAGTCTTATATCTTACTAAGCGTTAGTGCTATAGATATATAATATAGCGTTTTAGAGACCTCTCACTCTGCTCTATCTATATATGTAGTGCTTTTCTATATAGTACTACCCTCTTAAGATATTTTATTTTTTTACTTACTTTTTCTCATACTCACATAAAGAATATTACTACTTTACTAACTTATTCACACTAAAGGTTTTTACCTATATACTTTCTACCTTCTTTTTATTTACTTTTATAGCTATAATACTCTT